>NW_017617529.1:0-26789 GCF_001879475.1 Ipomoea nil | reverse complement strand
TCTTTTGTAACCTTTGCTGCAAATATGAGTAGCTGACTGTCCTGCCCAGAACCTTGAGGATGAGTGAACGGCGCCATGGTCGCCGGAGTCTTTCCTTCTCCTCTTTAGTTACCCGGATTATTGGGTATTCGGACACAAAAACTCTCGTCCTCCATAGCATCATCGTCAGAAACAATTTCAGGTTGAGGATGGGAGATTACCTCTTTCCGGCCCCATGCATTGATTGGAGTCGCGACGGGAGTCTTCCACTGGTCCGGCGACATCAGTTCATCTCCTGTTGGGGTTTCTTGCGCCGCATCCACAGAGGATTGACGCAAAGGACTTTCCAGTTGACCTCTCAATCTTTTTGGCTTTCTGGTGCTCTTTCCAAACAAATCTTGGTCCTCGGCGACCGATGGGTCGCCGCAGGAGAGGACAGTTCCGAGAGAATTCTGGTCATGCCGTTAATCTCTGTATACACTTGATTATGTATTGCGATATGATTAATTTGGTTGTGTGCATGTACTTATTAACGAAAGCACGCATGTGTTCCAGACTGCCAGCAAAGGAAGAGTGTCATGTTATTTGTGGAAATCATTTGGGACATGATTGTGAGACTAGGTGTCCATGTAAAAAATGCTTAAACAGAACATTCATAAATCAAATCATGGTCTATATGCATTTGCGCCAAAATGAAATAGCAGATACATATTGCACACGTTGGATATTCCATGGAAAGCCTCCAATTTTTTCAAGAACCAAGTAATAATGGTTCTCAGGTTGAGTATGATGATTCTGATGATGAAAACTTAGATGGAGTCTATGAGTTCTTAAATGAATATGGAAATTTTGTAAACTTCAACTCACAGTTAAATCCCAATACTCACAGTGATGAAGTTGATAATTTTGAGAACATATTGAGAGAAGCAAAACAAGAATATAATATCCAGGTTGCACTAAATTAAATTCTCAAATTCTCGATCATTAACTGTGAAGTTGCTTCCTTTGAAGTGTATAATAATTGGAGCAATAAATCATTTGACATGTTGCTTGAATTGCTAAAAGAATGCTTACCTGATGGCAATATACTTCCACATTCTCACTATGAGTCTAAGGCTATGCTACGTAACTTGGGATTGAGATACACAAATATTCATGCATGAAAATATGATTGTGTGCTATTTAGGAAGGAATTAGAGACCGATGATTGTTGGGATTGTTATGCTGTGCAACCGTGTGCACCATGCATGGTGCACACGGGTCTAGTATAGATTCATAATTTCTATACTGTAAATTCATAACTTCTATTCTGTAGATTCATAAACTCTATACTGTAGATTCATAATTTCTAAACCGTAGATTCATAATTTAAATACAGTAGATTCATAATTTCTGTACTGTAGATTCATAATTTCTATACTGCAGATTCATAATTTCTGTACTGTAGATTCATAATTTCTAAACTGTATAGTTATCAAATTATGAACATATACTTATGTGATTTGTGAATACAGAGTTCAACAATTGGGAATATGAACATCGAAAATTATGAACATATAGATTTATAATTATGAACATATATTTAAAAAAAAATTTGAATCTACAGTATAGATTTTATGAATCTATAATATAGAAATTATGAATCTAGACCCGTGTGCACCATGCATGGTGCTCACGGTTGCACAACATAATTGATTGTTGTCCTATATGCGGTACTTCTAGATGGAAAGTCAAGGGTGTGTGCGATTTTTGAAGGAATTAGAGACAGATGAATGTTGTCCTATATGTGGTACTTCTAGATGGAAAGTCAATGGTGGTAAAGGAAAAAATATTCCTCGTAAGATATACTAAGGTACTATCCTCTAAAACCTACGCTTCAAAAATTGCTTATGTCAAAAAAAAAAATTGCAAATGATATGAGGTGGCATAAGGAAAGACGAATTGACTATGGTGAGTACTAACGTCATCCGGCTGATTCTGGGCTTGGAAAGATTTTGAATCAGTGTTGCAAAAATCCTGCCTAGGTACTAATTAATCGGCGCCTAAGCGCTAGGCGCTGGCCGATCGCCTAGCGTATCATCATAATCGGTGGTCTAGGCGACTCGGCCGCCTAAGCGCCGACTAAGCCTCATAGGCACCGACTCGGTCGCCTAATTGGCCGATTAGCTATTGTTCCATTCTTTTTTAAATTGGTTATTTCACTCAAAACGACATCGTTTTGAACGAAATAACCCTAAATTGTTCAAACTCTAGATGTTTTTAAGGTTAATATTTACTATTTTAGTATTAACTATTAAAGTATTAAATAGTTTATAGTTATCATGACCTTGTCTACCGTGCCACAAACACGAAGACCCAACCAGGCAAGACCAATCAATAGTATTCTTATTAATTATGGTTATTACACCAAACTTATAGCCCAATTAGTAATTAACCATTGCCTTTATTCCAAATCTAGACAAAACCTTGTCTTAAACCACAGTAGTGACAACTTTATAAATCATTACACCATTACTCGCAAGTTAGGTGGTTCGAGATTTATTTTGTTGTCCCAACACTTTCGTCATTTGTCACAAATTAATTTCATAGTAGTACAATTTGGTATCTTTAATCAAGTTAATTTTCACACAATTAACAAGATTATATCAACCAAATTTTCCAACTAGTTGAATTAAGCTTATATAATCATATTAAGAATATTATTTAAAATATTCAATACACTTGAGCTTTGACGCTCACGATTATATAGTCATCCCAATTTTGACAAATTGACTATACTTGAAATCTAGAACTGAAGTCTTTTACGAAATTTCAACCATGCAACACGTTTGTTACATACCACTATGGCCGTTAAGCCATTCAAGCATTTTCCATGGAATTTCTTCTTGAAGTCCTTTCTTCCCAAAGGCAACAAATGGATAACAGATTCCACTTGAAAGGCATCACTCAGGATCATTCCTTCGTCAACTTGACTTAGGACGATCCCGGATCCACCATCTTGTATTCAAGTAATCGGCAAACGACAAACATTTTTGCCTTAGCGTCATCACTATTATACTTCAGGTCAAAAGATTCCCACAACGAGTCACACAAACCATTCAAAACATAGTTTCGGCATAGGAAAACCAAATATTTCCAAATTCTTACTATGCTAACGGTTTGAGCGTTAGACTCATGTTCCTTTCCACTAGGAACCATCTCGGTCAAGAACCATGACATGCCGAGAATCATTAGGTTGTACAACATTCCCAATTGCCACCCTTCGAAATTCAACTGCTAGAATTTCCACGATCTTTCGACCAAACCACAAGGTACCGTCCCATGTACCTTCATCGTAGGGATATACCCTTTGATGCCACCACCGATCTCCGAACCAAGTTCACCGGGGTTTCGGATTGTGCAACCACGTTGCCGATCCGACCATTTGAATGTGCACCACGAGCAACATTTACGGTTCCACCGCTCGTGGAATCCATATATTTTATCACCAAAAAAATTAATCAGTTTTAAGATGGTTGGATATTGGTGAATAAATCGATACAAAATATATATATATATATATATATATATATATATATATATATATATATATATATATATATATATATATATATATATATATATATATTTGTCCCGAAAAATGCAATTTCATTTATAGAAAATTAATTCCAACCAATTTTGGTACGAAACTAAAATTACATATATATACAACGTATATATGGTAACCAAATAGGGATTTATTTTATCAAAAATAATCCCACCACAACTTGTACGAAACTAGTACAAGTGATTTAATCCTCACGAGATTAATCCCACCGCTTGGTACGAAACCAAGAACAAAAATAAAACAAGAGACGAGTTTCTAACCTGAGGTTTTAACCCAACGAGAAGAAAGAAGAAGCAGAGGAAGCCTGAGTCTTGTGTACACACACTCTCCTTAAAACCGATTCGTCACCTCCCGAGGGTGCTAGGAGCGTTGTGGCGTCAATCTTCCAGGATAAAACGGACTACGACTTTGGCGTTCGAGCACTCCAACCCAAAGTCCGGTGAACTAGAACACAAGCTGAGCACTCCGATGTTTTACGGAAGATGTTGGCAGAACAACTTTTCTCTTGTAAATGGGATGAGAGATGAGAGAAAACAAAAGAAAGATTTTGAGAGTTTCAACAAGAATGTTTTAAAAAACTATCTGCCAATATCCTAAGCTATTTGTAGGGAAGAGTGAATAATTAGCCTTATAATGACCATTAACCAACCATAAATTCAATTTAATAATTGGATAATAATGTTTGAAACGGTCGTACTTATTATCATAATAATACCAACGGTCACGAACTTAATACGCGATTAATTCGTACCGACCATAGCGACCTGTTTCAAAATATCTGAGTGACCGAGAAGTCCGTACAAACCTGAAGGTTTAATGAATTAGGACCGGAAACCACACCCGAGTGGTCCGCAAGCACCGAAACGTTGCAGCACGAAAGTAGCTCACGAAAGGAGAGCACGAAAGAGCTCACAACTCCAACTTTCAGAATGAAACTAAAGCTTAAAATTAAGATTTCAATTTGCATGCACTTTCGTCCAGCATGAAAGCATAGCACCAAAGGTGCTAAAATCACAAATTCACAATTAATCTTTCAAAGCTTAACTCTACTTAAGCTTATAAACCCAACTTTCGTGTAATGCAACGAAAGTTATTAAAATGCTTAAGTTTTTGACTTCTCTCAAATTGATTCACTTTGAGAATCAATTTCTCATTCACCTATTACCAATTTTGAGCGTACATTATATCTAATTCTTTGTCTCACTACGAAGAACCTGGATCCACTTTGACCCAACTCAAATCGGAAGTGGATCCCACATATATTTGTACCACAAAATAGTCACTCAAAATGCCATTTTTAGCTAAAAATTCCAACAGAAAGTACTTGAGAGATTCAAAATGGATTAAGCTAAGCCAGTGAATACAACCTCTTGGTATGCATTTCAAGTTGAGCAAGAAGCAATGTGCTTCTAGTGAGAAAGAGAAGAAGAAATGCAAAGAGTTCCTTATTCCTCAGCTGTTGGTAGTTTGATGTATGCGATGGTATGCACAGGTGTGACAACCCAAAATTTAATTTTATAAATCCAGTTTTAAGAAATTCCAAAATAGCCATTTTCACTCCATTAATTTTTTGTAGATAAATTGGTGTTTGAATAAGTTATTTTGAGTTATATTTTAAATTAATTCAACACCGAAACTTATTTTAATTCCAAAACCATAAATTTTCGGGTACTTCGCGTACCAAGTTTTAAACTGAGAAACCTATCTGAGTGAGACCAGGTGAAACCTGAACCAAGTGTTTGTTTAGAAATCATCTTTGGAAAAATAAATTTATACCCCAAACAATTTAAAAATCATCTTTCTAGTCTATGGTTCATGAAGCTTGGTGAACCACATTCCTCCAAAAACCTTTCCCTGATTCATCTTTTGGCTAAGCAAATTACCATTTTGCCATCCACCAATCATTGTTGAGCTTCCTAGGGTTTTATGCCTATATATATTAGAGAGACATCAGACATTTGCCTCTTGATTCCCAACCTTGTCTTCCCCAAAACTTTGCAAGAGAACCAAAAGAAAACATAGTAAGTTTTCCCTTCCTCTATTCATCCATTTTCCATCTAGCTTCCACTCCTTATCCTTCAATCTCTGAGGTTCTAGTTCTTAAGAGTTGTTGTGTGGTTTGCTTGTGGACTCTAGGTGGCGAAGGAGGTAGTAGCTAGCTTGGGAAGAAGGAGGAATCGCAACAAGAAGAAGAAGTCTACAAGGTATAACCTCATGGACTCCCACTTTAGATTTTGGCTCTGTGAAGCCTTGTTTCTTAGGTAGAAATGATAGATTTTTGATGTGTTTGAGCTATGAGGTGATCTGTTACTTGTCTATGATGTGTTGTTAATGTTTTGGATGTGTTGGAGTTGTGTGATTGATTGCAGATGAAAATAGATCATCTGGTGCACAGACAGTGTGTACCAGTGAAGCAACGGCCCTAGCCAACGGCCCAACAAGGAGACCGTTGGCTAGAGATGTGGTCGGCCGGGCCTAGGGAACGGCCTAGGAGAGGGCCGTTGCCTAGGGCCGGCAAGCTAACAGCCTGAGGGGGCGAGCCATGCTGAGCCCCGCCCTATGGTCCCTGAGTTATCTCTGTGCAGTGGCCGGGCCCTTGTGGCTCAGCTACGTGTCGTTTCGGGCCAGGTGTTACGGGCCCTTGTGGCTCGGTACCTCGGGGCCGTCTCGACGCACGTTTTGGCTTTGATTTTGTTGAATTTGGATTAGAAATGAGCATATTATGATGGATTTAGTGATGAAATTGCTTCACAGTATGATTTGTTTGAGTTCATTGTATTAGGAATTGCTTTGTTTTATTCCCCTGATGCTATTTGAGTATTAAATAGAGAAGCATGAACACCTTGTTAATAAGAATTGTTAGAAAAGCATGACTAGAATGTGTTGTATGTTCAATGAAATTTGAGGTCTATTTTGATTATAGAAATATACAGAGTTTGATATGTTGCAAACCAAGCATGTTGTTGTGTTCTTGAGAGATCACTGTGATATTTAATTTGAAGCATGTTGTACAGTAAATTGCATTCCAAGTAAATCATGTTTTAAAAGTGCATAAGTGGCCAACGTGAGCCTAATTATTATTTTCCAAAAATCTCATTCCACGTAGAGAATCTTTATCTTATCTTTGAGAATGAGTTGAGAAGTATGTGCATGTCTATTGCATAAGTAAAGTGTTGCATATATGAGATGCATGAGCGATATATCTATATATATCTATGGTGAGTAAAACCTTGTTTTGGAGGACCCGTTTAGACTACGTCCTCTAGGAAGAAAGTTATGGTCATTGCGGTCTCGGTATATGTGACGCGGTGTATTCCCACGTTACGAGGTTGGAAACTGCCCGCCAGGCTTGGAATCTTGGTCAGGGGGTGTGCACGCTAAAAGTTTGATACCTGATTCCACAAAGTTTGAGCATAGAACCAAAAGAGTGGTTCGGTGGACGAGATGAGTATTAGGCCGGCTAGACGCCGTTCCTGGATAGGTTCATTCACGATACGGTGAAGTTCCTACCTCGTCCATTTGTAAAGAAAGCGAGTCATTGCGACTCTAAGAAAAGAAAGAAAGAAAGCGAGTCATTGCGACTCTAAGAAACGAAAGAAAGAAAGCGAGTCCTTGTGGCTGTAAGAAACCTCCACAGAAAAGTTTTCTATTTTACAAGCGAGTGTTGAGTATACTTTAATACTGCACGGGATTGCATTTGAGTTTTGTGACACCCCAAAAATCCACATTCAATCCATGGATTAATTGAGTAATTAATCCTATTTTATTTGAAGAATTAATTCCTAAAATCCTGATTTTTAATACTCAAGGACTAGTATTTGACTAGTCAACCTTAAAGTTATGTTGTACCTTGAGCTTTGAGGGGAGTTCCCTTGTTCCTTACACTTTCTAAAGGTTAGTAAGGGTATCCTTGACTTTTCACCAAGAGTTAGTACTGTAACCTAACCTAGAAGACTTCTTCATTTCATTCCTTACATTTCCTAGAAATTAGCTCTACCTTCTCTTTAGAAAGGTGAGTAGCTTATTCTCCAAGTTAAGTTGAGACCCTTGTCAAGATTCCAAGATTTGCTACCAAGATTCAACCTTTCACCTATTTGGGCATCTAGGAGGGTAAGATCTAAGTCCATCTTGTGCTTTTGGTTTCATCTTAGTTGTCTTTTTCTTAAAGGTAGGATCTTTATGATCTTTTGGTTTAATCTTGAAGTGGGTTTGGAAAGTAAGCCCTGTGGGGAGCTTGTTGTGGTGTAAAGTGAAGTCTTTTGGTCTACAAGAGGTAACCCATGATCTACAAAACCTATTTTGCTTACCTATATGTGATTTCTTGGATTCTACTTGTGTTTTGCTATGAAATGTGAGGGTTTATGCATTTGTCTTGTGATATTACATATCTAGAGCTTGTGTTTAGGGTTCCTTTGTGCCATTGCTTGGAAGGTGTTCCCGTGGGCGGAACCACGGGTGGGGCACTACCCGTGGGTCCACCCGCGGGTACATGGTTGATGTTGTGATGGGATTTGTTCCCCGTGATCCGTTTGACTCGGTATTTGATCTTTTGACTTCCCGATGTTCTTTTGTGGAACTATTTGAGTGTCTTCTTGATGTTTCGTATGTCTAGAACTATATGGTAGGTATCCATGTAGGACTTTGGTGTCTTGAATCGTGCTAAGTGTTCAACATTGTGTTTCGTTGAACCGTGATGAGTCTTGTGTGTTCTTCAGAACTACGTTTGGTTTACCCGTTTGATAAGCATGCTAGTTCGATGTTTAAATGATAGCGTGTGTGTTGTTTGTACCTTCCGTTTGGTTGATGATAACTTGTGTTATTCATCGTTGTTGTTGGGGCTGTGACCCATTCCTTGATTGAGTATGGTTTCATATCTTCGTTGTGATCCGTTGATTGATTCCTGTTGTGGTGTGATGCGTGTGTGGCTTTACCTGGATTGCACGATTAGTGGTATGGGACACTAGTCACCAAGGTATTTCAGCGGTCCTCGTGGTGGCCGTGACGTTATTATGGAGTTGTGGCCTTTGTGTAAGGTTCACGTTTTATGGGGGATAACATGTGTTATCCGGGCATGTGTGCCATGTGTGTACGGTACCTTGTGTACAGGGGTCGTTGGTGGGGGACGACGGTCCCGGGGGAATAAGGTTGGACTTGGTTGTACAGGGGTCCTGGAGGTAATGGTTGAAAGAAGATATAAGGTTGGGGGTAGCCATAAGGTTGGAACAGGGCATAAGGAAGGCATACCAACTCGTGATGGGTGATGTCGCGAGGGCTATTGTAGCCGGTGTTGTGTGTTCTTCTCTCGTGACGTGTGTAGTCACGGAGGCATGTGTTGCTTTGGCATGTGTTGCCGGTTGTGTGAGTCTTATCCTTTGGCGTTGTGCTTGTCGGGTTTTGATCTATTGAGTGATCATGGATCATGCCTTGACTCTTTTGTGAGTCGTGTTGTTCTTGTGGTCTTGGGATGTGTTCTCGTGTTGTTTGTTGAGAGTGTTGAGTCTTATGTTGGCTTTGACTCTTGGTTTTACACTTATATATATGTATTCCGTTTCGAAAATGGTTTTACAGCTTATACCTTACCTATTTATGTTATTTCACATGTATTGGTGGGTTACCAGCATTATTCGCTGACCGGGCGTCGTCCCATGTTTATCTTTATAATCTTTCAGGTGATGTTTAGACGAGCGCGATGTCTAGTGCCTGGTAGTTTAGTGTCTTTCCCTTGTTTTTGGCCTGTGAGCCGATGTAGTGATAGACTTATGGATTTTGGGATAGTTGTGTACACAATGCAGATTTGACCGCCGTAGCGTTTATCATTGTTGGTAAACGTGGCATAACACCCCCGTTTGGATTTGCTTTTATCCAGTTACCTTTTTATCTTCCGCTGTGCTAGTGTTTTGTTGTGTTATCTTCATGTGTTAAGGCTGTTGTTATAGCTTGTTTTAGAGGGGTGTTACAAGTTTAGTATTGCATGAGATTGCATTTGAGTATAGTATTGCACGAGATTGCATTTGAGTATAGTATTGCACGAGATTGCATAATGAGAATGTTTGCACTAGATTGCATAATGAGTATGATTAATCGGTATTGTATATTGAGCATGATTGCTTTAGTTGCATTTTGATGTCTTATATATCTAGTTTGCAAGATGTGATCTTGATAGCATGAAGATAATTTCGTATTGATTGATAGCATGAGTTCGTTATGACGAGTTTTATTATGAGAAATATGTGTTAGAGTATTTATGTTGATGAGTTATTTATCGTTGAAGCATGCCTGTTGATATTATAGGTTGCAAGCATGTAGAGAAAGTCTGTGATGTAACTAAAGTTGTCTAAGTGTTGAGATTGTTTGATTGAGTTTGTGAACAAATGTTTTTCCAAAGTATATACTATAGTACTTTACAGGGTTGAGTGTGGTTATACTTAGCTTCGTACTAATGGGTGTTTTCCTACTTGTCTACGTGTTGTTTTGCAAAACCCCTTTCAGGTGGGCCTAGCGTTTGGGAGATGATCGAGTTTGACTAGCTTAGTAGATCTAGTAGTCTAAACTCTCTTTGTTATTATGATGTTTATTTAATGGTTTATAGACTTATTGAAAATGTGCCGTGAATCTTGAATTTAAATTAAAACTTAACGTTCTACTTGGTTTTTAAATAATCAATTAACGTACCATTTTAATTGTGTCAGTTTATGTTAATACGATAAACATAAAGAATTAAAAGGTAAGAAATAAAAACCAGGAACACAAAGAAATGATCACGCAGTTCGGAGCTCCTTCTCCTACGTCTGCGGGGCAACCCACGTCTGTCCAATCCACTATAGATGTTCACTAAAAAGAGTATTACAATAGGTAAGTACAAATGGCCCTCAGCCATTACCACTACAACACCTTCCTAACATCTACTCAGGATTCTACGTGCATGCCGTGACGATCTTCAACCGAAGCTTCAGCTATACCAGGTACTGTCTGTGCAGTCCAGATTAAACTACAATAATATAATCAGATTAATTTGATAACTTTATAGAGAATCCTTTCACTGAGAATAGTAGTTCCAAATCAGCAACTCTCCTCATTGGGGTGGCTTCCTTTTATAGTAAAATATTAATCCCACTTTGATCCACATAATTAGCATCCCATCCACATAATCAGCATCATATAATCTTCAATGAACCACAACCACACATTTGATTTGGAAGCCTCATTATGTGTACTGTATTGCTGACTTCCTTCATTTTCAATCTTAATATCACCAATTAATTGTAGCCATTCAAATTAATTATTAGTTGATGGAAAATGGTCAAAGAGTATAACATAAAGTATTTCACATTAAATAATTCTAACCCTTTAATAATTAAATTAGCCAATTTATATTAAGGGTTTGTTTACATGTATCATTTATACACTTACACTTATGATGTTTATGTTTGGTGATAGACACCGGGGTGTTTCTCCCCTTTACGACTTTAATTAAGTATTGCTATGTTATTGTGATTTAATGAGTTAGTTCCATCCTTAGCCTGTGCAATCACCGTGGAGATGTGGTTGTGGCGGTGACATCTCCACTAGTTTATTAGTTAAGATTGTTTATTCGTTGCTTAGTTTATATTAATGTTGGTTTAGAATTGTAATTAAGTTTAAGAAAAGTGAGAAGTTACAACAGGACCAGATATCGCTCATGCAGTGGGTATTGTTAGCAGATTTCTTTTAAATTCAGGGAAAGAACATTGGGATGCTGTTATGTGGATTCTGAGATATCTTCGGGTTACTTCAAGTCTGAGTTTGTGTTTTGGTATAGGGAAACCTATTCTTACCGGATATACTGATTCAGATATGGCTGGAGACATTGATACGAGGAAATCTACTTCAGGCTATCTGATTACCTATGCAGGGGGAGCAGTTTCGTGGCAATCAAGATTGCAAAAGTGCATTGCTTTGTCTACCACTGAAGCTGAGTTCATAGCATCTGTTGAGGCCAATAAAGAAATGCTATGGATGAAGAAGTTTATTCAGGAGCTCGGGTTTGTCCAAGACAAGTATGTGCTCTATTGTGATAGTTAGAGTGCAGTTCATCTTGCAAAGAACTCCACGTTCCATTACAGGTCAAAACGTATTGACGAAAGATATCGTTGGATTAGAGATATCTTCGAGTGCAAGATGCTTGAACTTGAAAAGATTCATACTGATGATAATGCGTCTGACATGATGAACAAATCGTTGCCAAGAGGAAAGTTTGAGGTGTGTTGCTCTATCGCCGGGATAGCGATATCTTCCACATAGTTGGGAGGGGGAGATTTGTTGGGATTGAGCTTCCTTCTTGTGTGGTAAATAGCTCAATTTGGACCAAGCCAATTTATATTCACTATAATATATTTGTTAGCTTGATGGAAAAGTTTGCTGACAAATTATTTGGAGAATGGGATATGGGTAGAAGTTGGAGCAGAAAGTTGGAGAGAAGGAATTTGGGTGGAAGTTGGAGCAAAAGTTGATGGGATGAGGTTTGAAGATAATTTCCCTTCACTTCTTTCCCATATTTCCTTTCTATGTCGGCAGAACCTATCTATAAAAAGGGGATGCAATGCTCATTCTTAATGAGAGAGAATTCCACATCTTTCACAAGCTTCCACATAATTCCATTTCGACAGTTTTGATAGAGAAGGAAGAAAAATCTTATTTTTCTTATCTCTTCGGCAGAGGCATCAAAAGAAAAGAAAATTCAATTTTTCTTTCTTCCTTTTTCACGACAGTTCCTAGCTCTTGGGTATTATCTTCATCAAATACTTTGAGGTCAGCTTGTATTTATTCCTAATCTCGTAATATTTGTATTCATTTCTAGTCGGTTCTGTGATTTTCATTTGTCACAATATATATATGTTCGTTGTACCTCTCCAATTTTTGTTTGACTATTACAATGTATACAAATTGGAGGTATAAGTGCTTTCCAACTTGGAATCTTATAAAAAATGGCTAATCCGCTTATTTTTTGAAATATATTTTTATATTATAATATTTATATATTGATTTGTATAATATAAAAATTCAACCTTTAATTTCACATGTAACAAACTAAGCTCTTTTCCAACATACTATATATATAAATGTATATTATATTGATTCAATTCTTTATAACGAGACTATTCATGAATCATACAAATATATAATTATAAAACATAACGTATGTAATATATATATATATATTTTTGAAAGCTAACGTATGTAATTATTATGTTTAAAAATGACAATGGCACTGTTTGGTAAGATGATTGTGTTAATTAGAGGGTAACATTGGCTTGTTAGCTGATAGTTGTTTGGTATAATTTCTTTCTCAAAAAGCTAATTGGAAAAGTTGCTTGTAGTAACTTTTTAAATTTTAGCCTTATGGAGTTGCAAAAAGCTAATTAACCAAATATTTATATTGATATTTTAACTAAAACAAACAATTAATAGTGGTCATATAAGTCAAAATTGACCTATAGGCCAATTTTTTACCAAACAGGCCTATACGAAATGATCATTTAAAACGTAGGACTCATTGATAAAAAGTAAGCAATGTATGCTATTTCAATTAAAGATTGACCAAAAATTTAATTACATTATCATGAATCATATACAAATATATAATTATTAAACATAATGTATTGAAATTATTATGTTTGAAAATGATTTGTATATTCAGTTTAATGGTGGGCAATCACTCAGCTCCCTCAATACATATACTTCCTAAACAGCACCGGCAACAACGTTCCTATGGTTGATTGAGATATACTGTCCTTCCATTCAGTGGTTGCAGTGGCCTTGCATTTTCCTCATAACCCTAAACAACAAATTCAAAACATCAAATATTTGTACCATTCTATGTATATATGTGTCACATATTAAATCTATCTAGATAGATGCATAATTCAGTACTTACATCATCAACAGCTTCCTTTAATAAGTTTATCTGTTCCTGTGATACTGTCTTTACCTACAAAATCCAACAATTTATCATTACTGTGTGAATGAGAGAAAGAGATACATGCATATTTAATTTTCTTGGAATATGAAAAAACTCCGCAGTCACTATTTGATGGTGTGCATATATCCCGCTTTATGATCCTTGTCGGTCAAAGAACCAACCTAGGTTGCCCATAGCTAGGTAACCAGCCCAGCAAGGTTGTCCATATATAGCTAGGTAAACCAGCCCAACTAGGTTGCCATATATAGCTAGGTAAACCAATCCAGCTAGGTTGTCAATAGTTGGGTAAACCAGCCCAGCTAGGTAGGTTGCCAATAGCTAGGTAAACTAGCCCAGCTAGGTAGCCCATGCCCCATGGCTAGGTAAACCAACCCAGCTAAATTGCCCATATATAGCTAAATAAACCAACCAACAAGATTGCCCATATATAGCTAGGTAAACCAACTCAACTAGGTTGCCAATAGCTAGGTAAACCAACCTATAGCTAGGTTGCCGATATATAGCAAGGTAAACCTGCCCAGCTAAGTTGGCAATAACTAGGTAGACCAGCCTAGATTGCTCATAGTTAACCGGCTCAAACAAAGAAGGTTGAGATTCAAACTCGTGACCTTGTGGTTATATCCTTAGTCATCTTGGTTGGGTGTTGGGGAGGTTAAGGTTAGGATACAGACCTCTTTGGTTACTGTCCAGATGACACCCTGTGAGCATGGTGGGGTAGTGAGGGAACCAATGAATCTGTAATATTTCTTGCCCTCATATGTGATCTTTCCTGGATTAAGGGCGCCTAAAGCTTTACCATTGCGATCAACTTGCCTGATGCTGTTCAGCAACTGGAGTGGAACCAAGAAATTAATTAATGTATATAAGATCAATTCAATTATATTGTATATATATATATATATATATATATATATATATATATATATATATATAATTGAATGGTACTTACTTGTCCAAGGAACTTATATCAGGTTTTCCTATTTTGTATAAGATGGAGACAGCAGCAAATTCATCTTTTGCACTCCTATGAACCAGATGAATCTCCATATCAACCTTTTTGCCGTTCACAGTGTTCTCAGAGGGAGTATGCCAGTGGCATTGTAACATGAAGTAATCGGTACCGTTAATGATAATCTTTCCGGCATCACCTGTCCACTGGATCTGCATGCATGCAACAATTTATTATATAATTGACCCGGGATATATGTAGATAAACTAAGTCATAAATTATAAGTGTAAAATAGTATGTAAATGAATTGTAATAATATTGGGTGGATTAATGTAAGAATATTAGCTAGACAAGACAATGGACTTCGAAGGCCAACCCTAGCTAGGTTCCCAATCTTGGGTCTGGGTCACCTATCCCGATCCGAATCATTATCTTGGTCCAAGTCATCTTCTTGGACAGAGATCCTGGGCTATTGGATTCCAAATCTCCATTTGAGTAGTTTTCGATATCTCTATCAGTTACAAAATCGATCTAAATCCAACAAAACTAAAACTATTTGGAACTAATTAATTACCTGAAGAGCATGGCCTTTGTTGATGATTATAGCCTCAGACGATTTGTAACGTCGAATCAACTCCCCAAATTTGGAGGTAACCTTAACAGTGGAGTCATCAATATTAATGGGAGACTGCATGTTACCAGCATTGCAGACTGTATAATTTGTGTGAAGTTTTCCCCATTTCCCTGGGCCATTCTCAGCTCCACTAATATAGGTAAATTTGGTTCCCTCACTCTCACTGGCTAAGGAGATGGTTTGTGATGAGAGGAAAAGGATTGAGATGATGAGGAGGATGAGTGGATTGCCCATTATTTCAGACCTTCAAAACTTGCATTGACAACAATATAGTTTTGAAGGCCGGATTGAAGAAATTTATTATTATTTACTATTTCTTACCTCTGATCTCTCTTTTGTCATGTGTATATATAGGATATAAAATGCTAATATTTCGGGATTCAATAAGGATGTGTGTGGTTTCGATGCTACATAGGGATTTATGTGGTCCCTGTTGTATTCTACCGATAAGAATTTTGATATAATTTGTTTGCCACAAATAATTTGTTTACAGCGTTGCGTGAATTTTGTAGCAGATCGAACTACTAGAACTAGTTTTTATAAAGGAAATAATTTGCGATATGATTAATTTTTTTTTTATTTATCATGGTAGGGGGATACCCCAAACGGAAAAGGAAAGGTACAAGACTAGTTAGTTTGTGTTACAAATGTGACGCCAAACAGGCCGTCCCTCAATATCATCCTCTAATATACTCTTCATCACCTCAGGAGGGCTATCTAAGATATGGATGCCCTTTGGGAAATTCCTAGCAATTTTGGCTAAACTGTCGGCTGCATTATTTTGTTCTCGAGGTATGGCTGAAAGTTTCCATGCATCAAATACCTTTAACTCCTTTCTGCACCCTTCAAGAATATTATGTGCAACTGTTGATGGTCTTCTTTTATTAAGCATGTAATTGACCACCATGGTAGAGTCTGATTCGAGTATCACCTTTTTGTAACCTGTATGAGCTGCTAGTTGTATTCCTTTGAGGAGTGCCCATGCCTCTGCTTCAAATGGGGTAGAGTTACCCATGTTGAATACGAATCCCTGCTTCCAAACTCCATTGCAGTCACGGATGATACCTCCACAAGATGCGTCATTTGTTTGCGGTTTTACCGATCCATCTACATTGATTTTGACAAATTCTTCCTTGGGTTTTTCCCATATGAACATCATCCAATTGTTTGAATTTCCTGCTGAGTGCTGTCCCATTGCTCTATCGAAAGCCAATGACACCTCCTTGACTTGTGTCTTAATCCAAGGAACCTTGAACTGGAGCGGTTTTGTTGTGCCATTAAAAACTCTTTCATTTCTCCATTTCCAAATCCACCATAGAGTTGTAGCGAATGTGATGCTGGAGTTATCTGGTACATTGACCTTGTTACTGTCTTTAATTCCTTCTTCCAGCCATCTTTGTAGCGAAAAGTTTCTTGATTTATCGTGGAAGGGTCGGAGTACTGCTTCCCACACTTCTGTTGCTAGCGGACAGGTTCTGAGCACATGCTCAGTATCTTCTACCTGATTATTGCAAAAGCTGCACTTATCACAATCTGTAAAACCTTTCTTAGCTCTGTTACTGTTACACATGATTCTTTCATGCTTCACGAGCCAGAGGAAGGTGCGAATGCGGCAAGGAATTTTTAATTTCCATATGCTATTCCATTTGGCGGCCTCTAGTGGTGCTGGTTCCCCGATGGCTATATTATAAGCAGATGCAACCGAAAAGTTTCCATTTGCTTCTAACTTCCAGGAAATGTTGTCCTCTTCCTCCATCTCCTCATGAATAAAATATAGGGCTAGTTTGCTCAATATATTTATGGGCAGTAGATGATTCAATTCACTCCATTTCCAGTCGGATTGAAGGCTCCAATAGCTAGATACAGATCGATTAAGGTCAGCGGAGGGGACTGCTTCCACAGCAGCCTCGTAAAGAGGGAAGTCCTCGATCCATATATCATTCCAGAATGATGTGTTGCGTCCGTTACCAATAAATCTTTTGACTCCTTTTATTAGAACAGGAACAGCACTTAGGATACCTTTCATTGCATTGGACATATTTCTCTTAGCCTTCCAAAGACGACAGTCTATCTTCGACAGTTGATATTTTTCCTTGAAAATCTTGATCCATAGGCTGTCTTCTCCATGCAGAATTCTCCATCCTAATTTCGCCATGAAGGCCTTATTCATTTCTTCTAATTTACGGATGCCCAAACCACCTTGCTGTTTACTTTTTGTGATCGTATCCCATTTGATGAGGTGGACTTTGTTGTCTCCCTGATTGCTTCCCCAAAGAAATTTCCGTATGGTTTTTTCAATGTTATTGATCACACCGGCAGGTATTAACGTTGTTTGCATTGTGTAGAATGGGATTGAGGACAAAACTGATTGGACCAATGCGTGTCTTCCTGCTAGTGTTAGTGATTTGGCTTTCCATCCGGCTAATCTTGAATGGATCTTCTCTATAATTCCCGCAAATGATTCCTGTTTCAGTCTGCCATGGATGGATTGGATGCCTAGGTATTTCCCTAGATCCGTGACTTTTGGGATTCCTAAAGTTTCAACGATTTTGTCTTGGAGCTCCTCATTTGTATTCTTGGAGAAAAATATTGAAGACTTGTGGAAGTTGACTTTCTGTCCCGAATGAGTGCAAAATAAGTCTAAGCATCTTCTTATTTCTACTGCTTGCTCCAATGTTGCCTCACCAAATAAGGTCATATCATCTGCAAATAGAAGATGGGAAATGTGAGGACCCGATTTAGACGTTCTAATTCCTTTCCATTTGCCTTTGTTCACTGATTCAAGTATAATGTGACTAAGTCTTTCAATACAGAGAACAAAGAGTAAAGGGGATAGAGGGTCTCCCTGTCTTATGCCTCTTCCGGGTTTGAACCATTCCATTTGTTGTCCTTCCCAAAGCACTGCTAGTCTGGACGAAGATACACAGTGCATTATATTCCTAGTCCATGTATGATTGAATCCGGCCTTTGACAGTGTATCTTCGATTAGGTTCCAAGATAACCTATCGTAGGCTTTTTACAGATCTATTTTCAACACCATCCATCCTACTTTGCCTCTTTTGGTTTTCATTGAGTTTAGAACTTCTTGAAAGACTAAGATGTTGTCCGAGATTTGTCTTCCCGGGATGAAGCTGGCTTGAAACGGCCCTATCAGCTTACTTAGCACATCCTGTAATCTGTTCACCATCATTTTTGTTACTAGTTTATAGGCTACATTGCAAAGGCCAATAGGTCTAAATTGCCTGACTGAATCCGGGCTATCTACTTTAGGTATCAAAGATATCAAAGTGTCATTGCATCCTTGATACAATCTTCCTTCTTCGAAGAAGTCCAAGGCAAACTTAGTTAGGCTGTGTCCTACGGTATTCCATGTTTTTTGGTAGAAACCCGCTGTAAAGCCATCCGGACCTGGTGATTTGCAAGGTGACATATCGAATAAGGCCTTCTTAACTTCCTCCATTGTGAATACCTTGTTGATCTCAGCCCATTCTGAGTCCAAAATCTTAGGGAAATTTTCTTGTGCTAGGGGAACCAGGGATGTCCCACTGTCAACTTCAAAAAGTTTTATGAAATAGTTCTTAACAAGCTCGCTAACCTGAGTGGTATCGAGTATAAGCTGCCCATTGTCATCTCTTAAACCTTTAATCTTGGGGGCCTTGGTTTTAATCGACGTTGCTGCATGATAAAATCTTGTATTGCGGTCGCCTGAAACTATCCAATCTTCCTTTGATCGTTGGAACCATAATAGTTCCTCTTGGTATAGAGTTTCCTCCAATTCACTGCGTAATTTTCTCTCTAATTTTAGTGCATCTGTTCTAGGACCGTATGCTAGGCTATTTTGGATACCTTTAAGCCTGGCCAGTAGGCGCTTTTTCCTGTGAAAGATGTTACCAAACGTGTTAACATTCCACTTAGTAAGTGCCCCTGCCGCAACCTTCAAGTTTGTTGATAAGTCAGATTCTTTGTTCCATCCTTCATGAATTAGAGCTTGGAAAGTGACATGAGTGGTCCAGGCCATGTTGAATCTAAAGGTTTTTTTCCTTAGATTAGATCGAGTCTCCTTGGTATCTATCAGTAGAGGGCAATGGTCTGAGTTCAACATTGGGAGATGTGTTACGGTCACATTCGGGCAGCAGAGTTTCCATTGTAAATTTGCTAGTGCTCTATCAAGACGAGCCCCTTTGAATGTTGATGAATCCACTCCTCTCATCCATGTAAATTTGGCGCCTTCATACCCCAAATCAACTAGACCTTCTCTGTATATCCAGTCGTTGAAATCAATGCATCTTGCCATCGAAAAATTCCCTGGATTGCTCACTTCTTCATGGCTTGTTACTGCGTTAAAATCACCCGCTATAAGCCAAGGCATCTGTGGGTTGTGTCTTTGTATGGATAAACCGGCAAATAACTTCTTTCTCAAGTTGTGGCAGGGACTACCGTAGACCAGTGATAACAACCATGGTCCTAGTTCACAGTCCATTACCTGTACAGAGATAAACTGAGGGTTAGTTTCAATAACCTGAATTTTTAGGGCTTCTTTCCAAAGTATCCAAATTCCTCCCGAAAATCCCACTGCTTCAACTCGTATCCATTCTTCAAAGCCAAGACTATTGCAAATCTTGTTAGCTTGATTTCCCGAGACTTTGGGTTCTAGCAAACAAAGCAAAGAAGGGTTAAATTCCCGACAAGATTGTTTCAGGGTGCGCTTAAATGAATTCGAAGCCGCCCCCTGACAATTCCAAACAATAAATAACATCTAAAAGAGATTAGGACAAGCCGGGGCGCTTAAGAGCGCATGTGGCTAACAGCCACTGGATTCTCCTCGAACACACTATCCTCATTATCATTCAAGGCCAATTCCGGTTGTATATTCAAATCTGGAGGGACATGGACAATGTCTGGAGGGTCATCCATATAAGCATCTTCTAGCCCAGCCATATAAGATGACTCTGGGTGGTCCTCAGCTTGATGAACTTGCGTAGAAGTTATGGTTTTCCCCCTATTTGTTCCTCTGACCACCGTATGCTCTAATTCTGCGGCAGCACGATTGGGAGTGGCACCTTGGCCTTGGCGTCCCCTAAGACCACCTCGCATGGATGTGCCTGGCTGCCTTTGATGGTCCATCTGTTGTCTAGTACCGTTTGAATTAATCCCCTCCCTTAATTGCACTGTTTGAACTGGCATATTTCTTGTTTTGGTTCTGATTCGGGGCAAGGACGGCGGTGGTTGTGGTGTTGTTGCCGATCTTTCCTGTCCTTCTACATTCTGTTCTGTCCCAGTGTCATCCAAGTCTTGTAGAGTAGTAAACCGGGATTGTATCCCGATATCCTCGTTTGCTTCCTGGCTGTTCTTGGGCGATGACTGGTTTCTGCCCCCTTGGGTTTCAGTCGGTGGTCTGAAGTCTCTTCTTGGCCTTCTTCTTTCCTTACGCGTGACTAGCATCCATGTACCATATTTTTCTTTTGGTACATGGCTGTTCTTGATTTGGGTCGTTGTTGGAGCCAGATCTCCTTCCAGGTTGTCTTTGTTTAAGCTTTCTGGGCTGCAGTTCTCCGACCGGTGACCATAGCAGCCACAGTTGAAGCAGATCAAATGGATACCTTCATATTCGATGGTCCATTCCATGAAATTGAGAACAAACTTCGAGAGGAGAGGCTTGGATATATCAATCTCAACACACAGCCTAGCGAATTTCCCTTTGGATGCAAGATGGGTTGCAGTATCGATTTTAATTGGCCTACCCACTGTCTTACCAATTTTCTTGAGGAAGTCTTCGTCGAAGTATTCGATCGGTAAATCCGGAAATCGCACCCAGGCCAGCAGCTTCTTGGTTTTGTTATTATAGGGGCTAAAATTCGGTTCCCATTCTTGAACTACCACATAATGATCTAAAATCATCCAAGGGCCTTCAAATTTAGCATACTCATAATCTCGCAGGGACTCAAATTTGGCTATAAAATAGTCTTGATTAAGCGCAATTAGGTCAAAATGAGCCTCTGTTTTCCACATCTTTTGTAACCTTTGCTGCAAATATGAGTAGCTGACTGTCCTGCCCAGAACCTTGAGGATGAGTGAACGGCGCCATGGTCGCCGGAGTCTTTCCTTCTCCTCTTTAGTTACCCGGATTATTGGGTATTCGGACACAAAACTCTCGTCCTCCATAGCATCATCGTCAGAAACAATTTCAGGTTGAGGATGGGAGATTACCTCTTTCCGGCCCCATGCATTGATTGGAGTCGCGACGGGAGTCTTCCACTGGTCCGGCGACATCAGTTCATCTCCTGTTGGGGTTTCTTGCGCCGCATCCACAGAGGATTGACGCAAAGGACTTTCCAGTTGACCTCTCAATCTTTTTGGCTTTCTGGTGCTCCTTTCCAACAAATCTTGGTCCTCCGGCGACCGATGGGTCGCCGCAGGAGAGGACAGTTCCGAGAGAATTCTGGTCATGCCCAAGCGTTAATCTCTGTATACACTTGATTATGTATTGCGATATGATTAATTTGGTTGTGTGCATGTACTTATTAACGAAAGCACGCATGTGTTCCAGACTGCCAGCAAAGGAAGAGTGTCATGTTATTTGTGGGAAATCATTTGGGACATGATTGTGAGACTAGGTGTCCATGTAAAAAATGCTTAAACAGAACATTCATAAATCAAATCATGGTCTATATGCATTTGCGCCAAAATGAAATAGCAGATACATATTGCACACGTTGGATATTCCATGGAAAGCCTCCAATTTTTCAAGAACCAAGTAATAATGGTTCTCAGGTTGAGTATGATGATTCTGATGATGAAAACTTAGATGGAGTCTATGAGTTCTTAAATGAATATGGAAATTTTGTAAACTTCAACTCACAGTTAAATCCCAATACTCACAGTGATGAAGTTGATAATTTTGAGAACATATTGAGAGAAGCAAAACAAGAATATAATATCCAGGTTGCACTAAATTAAATTCTCAAAATTCTCGATCATTAACTGTGAAGTTGCTTCCTTTGAAGGTGTATAATAATTGGAGCAATAAATCATTTGACATGTTGCTTGAATTGCTAAAAGAATGCTTACCTGATGGCAATATACTTCCACATTCTCACTATGAGTCTAAGGCTATGCTACGTAACTTGGGATTGAGATACACAAATATTCATGCATGAAAATATGATTGTGTGCTATTTAGGAAGGAATTAGAGACCGATGATTGTTGGGATTGTTATGCTGTGCAACCGTGTGCACCATGCATGGTGCACACGGGTCTAGTATAGATTCATAATTTCTATACTGTAAATTCATAACTTCTATTCTGTAGATTCATAAACTCTATACTGTAGATTCATAATTTCTAAACCGTAGATTCATAATTTAAATACAGTAGATTCATAATTTCTGTACTGTAGATTCATAATTTCTATACTGCAGATTCATAATTTCTGTACTGTAGATTCATAATTTCTAAACTGTATAGTTATCAAATTATGAACATATACTTATGTGATTTGTGAATACAGAGTTCAACAATTGGGAATATGAACATCGAAAATTATGAACATATAGATTTATAATTATGAACATATATTTAAAAAAAAATTTGAATCTACAGTATAGATTTTATGAATCTATAATATAGAAATTATGAATCTAGACCCGTGTGCACCATGCATGGTGCTCACGGTTGCACAACATAATTGATTGTTGTCCTATATGCGGTACTTCTAGATGGAAAGTCAAGGGTGTGTGCGATTTTTGAAGGAATTAGAGACAGATGAATGTTGTCCTATATGTGGTACTTCTAGATGGAAAGTCAATGGTGGTAAAGGAAAAAATATTCCTCGTAAGATATACTAAGGTACTATCCTCTAAAACCTACGCTTCAAAAATTGCTTATGTCAAAAAAAAAAATTGCAAATGATATGAGGTGGCATAAGGAAAGACGAATTGACTATGGTGAGTACTAACGTCATCCGGCTGATTCTGGGCTTGGAAAGATTTTGAATCAGTGTTGCAAAAATCCTGCCTAGGTACTAATTAATCGGCGCCTAAGCGCTAGGCGCTGGCCGATCGCCTAGCGTATCATCATAATCGGTGGTCTAGGCGACTCGGCCGCCTAAGCGCCGACTAAGCCTCATAGGCACCGACTCGGTCGCCTAATTGGCCGATTAGCTATTGTTCCATTCTTTTTTAAATTGGTTATTTCACTCAAAACGACATCGTTTTGAACGAAATAACCCTAAATTGTTCAAACTCTAGATGTTTTTAAGGTTAATATTTACTATTTTAGTATTAACTATTAAAGTATTAAATAGTTTATAGTTATCATGACCTTGTCTACCGTGCCACAAACACGAAGACCCAACCAGGCAAGACCAATCAATAGTATTCTTATTAATTATGGTTATTACACCAAACTTATAGCCCAATTAGTAATTAACCATTGCCTTTATTCCAAATCTAGACAAAACCTTGTCTTAAACCACAGTAGTGACAACTTTATAAATCATTACACCATTACTCGCAAGTTAGGTGGTTCGAGATTTATTTTGTTGTCCCAACACTTTCGTCATTTGTCACAAATTAATTTCATAGTAGTACAATTTGGTATCTTTAATCAAGTTAATTTTCACACAATTAACAAGATTATATCAACCAAATTTTCCAACTAGTTGAATTAAGCTTATATAATCATATTAAGAATATTATTTAAAATATTCAATACACTTGAGCTTTGACGCTCACGATTATATAGTCATCCCAATTTTGACAAATTGACTATACTTGAAATCTAGAACTGAAGTCTTTTACGAAATTTCAACCATGCAACACGTTTGTTACATACCACTATGGCCGTTAAGCCATTCAAGCATTTTCCATGGAATTTCTTCTTGAAGTCCTTTCTTCCCAAAGGCAACAAATGGATAACAGATTCCACTTGAAAGGCATCACTCAGGATCATTCCTTCGTCAACTTGACTTAGGACGATCCCGGATCCACCATCTTGTATTCAAGTAATCGGCAAACGACAAACATTTTTGCCTTAGCGTCATCACTATTATACTTCAGGTCAAAAGATTCCCACAACGAGTCACACAAACCATTCAAAACATAGTTTCGGCATAGGAAAACCAAATATTTCCAAATTCTTACTATGCTAACGGTTTGAGCGTTAGACTCATGTTCCTTTCCACTAGGAACCATCTCGGTCAAGAACCATGACATGCCGAGAATCATTAGGTTGTACAACATTCCCAATTGCCACCCTTCGAAATTCAACTGCTAGAATTTCCACGATCTTTCGACCAAACCACAAGGTACCGTCCCATGTACCTTCATCGTAGGGATATACCCTTTGATGCCACCACCGATCTCCGAACCAAGTTCACCGGGGTTTCGGATTGTGCAACCACGTTGCCGATCCGACCATTTGAATGTGCACCACGAGCAACATTTACGGTTCCACCGCTCGTGGAATCCATATATTTTATCACCAAAAAAATTAATCAGTTTTAAGATGGTTGGATATTGGTGAATAAATCGATACAAAATATATATATATATATATATATATATATATATATATATATATATATATATATATATATATATATATATATATATATATATTTGTCCCGAAAAATGCAATTTCATTTATAGAAAATTAATTCCAACCAATTTTGGTACGAAACTAAAATTACATATATATACAACGTATATATGGTAACCAAATAGGGATTTATTTTATCAAAAATAATCCCACCACAACTTGTACGAAACTAGTACAAGTGATTTAATCCTCACGAGATTAATCCCACCGCTTGGTACGAAACCAAGAACAAAAATAAAACAAGAGACGAGTTTCTAACCTGAGGTTTTAACCCAACGAGAAGAAAGAAGAAGCAGAGGAAGCCTGAGTCTTGTGTACACACACTCTCCTTAAAACCGATTCGTCACCTCCCGAGGGTGCTAGGAGCGTTGTGGCGTCAATCTTCCAGGATAAAACGGACTACGACTTTGGCGTTCGAGCACTCCAACCCAAAAGTCCGGTGAACTAGAACACAAGCTGAGCACTCCGATGTTTTACGGAAGATGTTGGCAGAACAACTTTTCTCTTGTAAATGGGATGAGAGATGAGAGAAAACAAAAGAAAGATTTTGAGAGTTTCAACAAGAATGTTTTAAAAAACTATCTGCCAATATCCTAAGCTATTTGTAGGGAAGAGTGAATAATTAGCCTTATAATGACCATTAACCAACCATAAATTCAATTTAATAATTGATAATAATGTTTGAAACGGTCGTACTTATTATCATAATAATACCAACGGTCACGAACTTAATACGCGATTAATTCGTACCGACCATAGCGACCTGTTTCAAAATATCTGAGTGACCGAGAAGTCCGTACAAACCTGAAGGTTTAATGAATTAGGACCGGAAACCACACCCGAGTGGTCCGCAAGCACCGAAACGTTGCAGCACGAAAGTAGCTCACGAAAGGAGAGCACGAAAGAGCTCACAACTCCAACTTTCAGAATGAAACTAAAGCTTAAAATTAAGATTTCAATTTGCATGCACTTTCGTCCAGCATGAAAGCATAGCACCAAAGGTGCTAAAATCACAAATTCACAATTAATCTTTCAAAGCTTAACTCTACTTAAGCTTATAAACCCAACTTTCGTGTAATGCAACGAAAGTTATTAAAATGCTTAAGTTTTTGACTTCTCTCAAATTGATTCACTTTGAGAATCAATTTCTCATTCACCTATTACCAATTTTGAGCGTACATTATATCTAATTCTTTGTCTCACTACGAAGAACCTGGATCCACTTTGACCCAACTCAAATCGGAAGTGGATCCCACATATATTTGTACCACAAAATAGTCACTCAAAATGCCATTTTTAGCTAAAAATTCCAACAGAAAGTACTTGAGAGATTCAAAATGGATTAAGCTAAGCCAGTGAATACAACCTCTTGGTATGCATTTCAAGTTGAGCAAGAAGCAATGTGCTTCTAGTGAGAAAGAGAAGAAGAAATGCAAAGAGTTCCTTATTCCTCAGCTGTTGGTAGTTTGATGTATGCGATGGTATGCACAGGTGTGACAACCCAAAATTTAATTTTATAAATCCAGTTTTAAGAAATTCCAAATAGCCATTTTCACTCCATTAATTTTTTGTAGATAAATTGGTGTTTGAATAAGTTATTTTGAGTTATATTTTAAATTAATTCAACACCGAAACTTATTTTAATTCCAAAACCATAAATTTTCGGGTACTTCGCGTACCAAGTTTTAAACTGAGAAACCTATCTGAGTGAGACCAGGTGAAACCTGAACCAAGTGTTTGTTTAGAAATATCTTTGGAAAATAAATTTATACCCCAAACAATTTAAAAATATCTTTCTAGTCTATGGTTCATGAAGCTTGGTGAACCACATTCCTCCAAAAACCTTTCCCTGATTCATCTTTTGGCTAAGCAAATTACCATTTGCCATCCACCAATCATTGTTGAGCTTCCTAGGGTTTTATGCCTATATATATTAGAGAGACATCAGACATTTGCCTCTTGATTCCCAACCTTGTCTTCCCCAAAACTTTGCAAGAGAACCAAAGAAAACATAGTAAGTTTTCCCTTCCTCTATTCATCCATTTTCCATCTAGCTTCCACTCC